>NW_028248169.1:0-19894 GCF_964263255.1 Lissotriton vulgaris
GGTGGTGAATTGGATACGATTTTCTGGAGTCCGACGATTTTTATTTGTATTTCTGGTACTGTGAATACTTTAGTTAGAAACTAGAGAAGAATAACTAAGGGCCAGATGTAGGTGGCCCAATACCGGTCGGTAACGGCTGAAATTACCGATTCTCGGCCGTTACCGACCGGTATTGAGCCATTCGGATGTAGGAGTCCAAAATCCCTCTGATTCGGTAAATTTACCGAATCGGGAAAGTTACCGAATCAGTAAAATACCGAATCGGAAAAAATACAGAATCGGTAAATTTACCGAATCGGTAAAATACCGAATCTGTAAATATACCGAATCGGTATATTTACCGATTCGGAAGAGTTACCGAATCGGTAAAATACCGAATCGGAAAATAAGAAGTGGTAAAAATGATCATTGAGATGTAGGTATGCACAGAAATACGGAATTAGCCTCAAAATCGGTATTTAAGAGTCGGTATTTACCATGGATTGGAATCAGGTGGTAACCAACTGCAACCCATAAAAAAGGACCCAAAATGCAATTCTACTTGCACAATGGCAGCATTTTATGTCATTGCAAGACGGCTACGGCTACAGCAGGAAGGAGAGAGGGAATGGCAGAGAGAGGAGCAGGTCTACAGAGAGAGGATCACCCTGTTCATGCTCACAGAGGCAGAGATCCTCCAGAGGTACAGGTTGGACTGAGACACCATTTTGGACCTCATCAGGGACCTCCAACCACTGTTGGAGCACACCACCCCAAGGGCACACGCTATCCCACCGCCTGTGCAGGTGCTATGCAGCCTACACCTGCTTGCGTCTGGCAGCTACCAGAGTGTGGTTGCTGCGGTAGGTGGGGTGACCCAGAGCAGCCTGTCAATGTTTTTCCACAAATTCCTTGATGCCATGTTACAGAGGATGGACCAAAACATTTCTTTTCCTGCAACCCATGCGGAACTGGTCCAAACAAAAGCAGACTTCTACCAGATGGCATGATTCCCCCATATCATTGGCTGCATTGATGGCACACACATTCCCATTTGTCCCCCTGCTGACACCGAATACATATACCGAAATAGGAAGTCAACACACACCATCAATGTGCAGGTGATTTGCAATGCAAAGTGCGCTATCACTGACCTTGTGTCAAAATTCCCTGGGAGTACCCACGACTCCTACATATTTCAAAACAGCGGCATCTATGCACGACTGACTGCAGGGGAATTTGGTGAAGGATACCTCCTAGGTGAGACACAGTATCTGACCCCCATAATACCGATTGCAGTATGAAGTACATGTATGCATGTGAGTAATGTCTTCCCTTTTCCTTCTACGAGACAGTGCATATGCCCTCCGCTCATTCATACTGACCCCCTACCTCAACCCCTCAACACCCAGCCAAAGGAGGTATAACCGGGCCCACAAAAGAACAAGGAATGTAGTTGAACGGACATTTGGCATCTGGAAAAGCAGATTCAGATGCTTGCACAAGAGTGGAGGTGCCAGGCAGTATACCCCCATCACCTGCTGTAAGATCATTGCTGCCAGTGCCATGTTGCACAACCTTGCGGTGAAGAAGGGTACTGAGGTGGAGTTGTCAGACTACGAGGATCATGACGACGACATTGCTGTGCCAGAAACTCAACCTGCTGGAGTGTCAACACCAAGTGATGGCAGATACAGACGTGAGGAGATTACAGACAACTATTTCTGAGTGAGTAAAGAGAAACAGACAGGTTGTGAATGAGAATAACGAAATTTAATGTTGCCACAACGTTCATGCACGGATGTGCAACAAAAAAAATATTTAAACGTGGGGACTGTATGTCCCGGGTTGCCTCACCCACACCGGAAATGTCATTTGCGGCCGCGCTTCCCAGAGCCACTGGGATGTTGCTCACTGCCTTCTGCATGGCCTGCAGGCTCAGCTGAGCGCCTGGTGCTCCTGCGTGGCTCAACAACAGCGCTTGCCAGACTGCTGCGGCTACTGCTGTCGTCTGCCTCTGCCACGTCGAGGGCAGGATTTACAGCAGTATGTGAAATTATCATGGCCTCCAGGGCACTGGTGATCCTGGCCATGCCCCTGGTGACCTCCGCGGTGTTCTGCATGAGGCTCTCCTGCATATTGACGCCTCTACGGCATAGCTGGGATGTTGCAGTGGCCAGCCGGTTCATGGCCCTATTGTGCACACGCGCATCCCTGCGCCTTGTGTGCTCCAGGGTATACATTTTAGTGCAGAGCTGGTTGATGGCGGTGGTCATTTGATGCATTCTTGATGCAATGTCAGTGTTTGTCTTTGCAACCTCCCTATTACTATCTACTAAGTCACTGATGCCCTTGCCCATGTCTCCGATTTGTTGGTTTAGGATTCGGAATTGGCTGTGGCAGGCCTGTATTGATT
Organism: Lissotriton vulgaris; assembly: GCF_964263255.1. Lineage (NCBI taxonomy): Eukaryota > Metazoa > Chordata > Amphibia > Caudata > Salamandridae > Lissotriton > Lissotriton vulgaris. The sequence continues at coordinate 2,396 of NW_028248169.1, forward strand.
CCCCTGCATGCGCTGGATGCGCACCATGCTCCCCTCAAGGACACGGAACACAGTGCCATCTCCAGGTGGACCTGCACTGCAGGGAGTGCGTTGCCGTCTGCGAGAGCTGCTGGACTGATTGGTGGACTCCAGTGCAGCAGGAGTGACTTGTATGGTTGCTGGAGCCTCACCCTCTGCTCCCGCCATTACTCTCAGTGGGGCCACGATTCTCCTCCTGGCTGGTGAGGTTGCAGGTGCTGACAGGGACTGTGATGTGGGAAAACCAATGGGGGGGATTGAGAAAGGTGTGGGGAGTGGAGAAACACGAGGGACTGTACAGTATCATCCTCATGGAAGATGGCAGTGGTGTCTTCCTCCTCCTGTGAGGCTTGTACAGTGCTGGGCCCTGCCTCCACACTCTCCTCCCTTGCTGGTGCAGTCCCTTCTGATACAGATGGTCCACTGCCTGATGTTGCCCCTAGGTATAAAGAAGCGTATGTTAACTGAGTGCTAATGTGTCACAGTCACTTCAATAAATGCTTTGCACATTTAACTTTCATTACTCTGATTTGCTTTCAGTGCCTTGCTGATGTCTGTGCACTTACACATGGTCCTACATTTTCCATAATGCATTGCTCCTGTATAGTGCTAGCAGTACTGGACTGGGGTTCGCCTGTACACAATGGCTAAAGGGAAGGTGGTTGCTATGGGGTGTCACGCTGCGCAAGCCTCTTACCTTTTCTTGTAGCTCTGGCTGAGCTGTCCACATCTCCTACTCCCACAACACTGTCAGGCTCGATGGTTGAGGCCACCAGTTCCTCCAGGTCAGTCAGGGGGGGCGCTGGGTTCCTGCCTCCACCGGTGACACCAGCCTGCTTATGGATTTCTGCCATCTTTTTTTTGGTGAGGCTCCTGATATCATAAAATCTTTTCTTCAGGTCCTCAATGCTCCTGATTGTCACACCCACTGCATTTACCTTCTCTCCTATGGCAAGCCACAGTTTTCTTTTAGCTGACTCAGGTACAGTGAGGGACTGCCTGCCAAATAGCTGTTTGTGGACTCTCACCACTTCCTCCACCAGTACCTGCAGCTCCATGCTGATGAACTTTATTTTTCTTTTTCTCTCAGCCTTCTGGCTCTCAGTGCTGCTTGCCATTTCTCCTGTATTTCACTCCAAACAAACTCTCCCTGCTGCTCTGTCTCTCTGCTCAGCTCTGACTGCCTCTCCAGAACCTTCTAATGAGTTGCAGCTGCCTGGGTAGCCACTCCCTGGTAGGGAGGGGGAGGGTGGTGGCACCTGATTGGCTGTTTTCATTAGTTTCACTTTTGCCTGCTTGCGGATTCGGAATTTACCGAATCGGTATTTACCGATTCGGTATTTACCGATTCGGTATTTCCACAGCATTCCTATGGGCATTTTGGACCATAGCGTTGTATGGCAATTACCGATTCAGTAATTACCGATTCGGTAAATACCGATTCGGTAAATACCCAAAGTCCGATACCGTTTTTTTCCGAATCGGTATTTGATACCGATTTTTTACCTACATCTCATTTACCGATTCTTGAATACCGATTCGCTAAAATTCGGTATTTAAGAATCGGTAAATGACTTTTACCTACATCTGGCCCTAAGTACTTTAAAAAAAATGCTGAATCATAAGCGGTTTAGCTCAGATCTCAAGTAGTATTTTTTGGTATTTAAAATATTTTTTTATTGTTAAATTGTTCAGAGTTCACGAGTTTCATGAATCATGAATGAAAAACGCATCGCTAATTTAAAGCAACATGCAAGGTCCAGAGCTAGTTGCTCTAAATCAGATTCAGCCATATCTCGCAAGCTTGAATGGGATTACTCTGCTACAACTATGACCACAAGTATAGCCTATGGATCTGACTCATTCACACTGTGCAAGCCGGCTCTAATGGCCCTGAATTAGTGGTTGCTTCACCCACACTAAAGCTATTGTATGCCAGCCTTAAGCAGATGCAGGGGGAGGCCAGGCTAGGGAGCAGAAGATCACTCCAAGCTACTAAAAAACTGGAGGGCTCCATCTGCAAAGTTAACAAGTTGTGCACTGATATGGCATGTGGAAGAGAGAGCAGTTGCCTTGGAGTTGAAAGTTGGCAAGCTTCAGGTATTCAAGGAATTACAGGAAAAGCAATCACTGGATATGTGCTGTGCTGGAAGCTTGAAGACTTTAGTGGAGTGGTGTGGCTCACTGGTTAGAGGCGGCGGACCCGGAAGCAGAGGACGGCCCGGGACCAGGGTTCAATTCCCGACGCGGCAGGGTTGTGGACCAGGGTCAGCGGACATAATAACTCTTGCCTCTGTGTCTACTCTAACCAAGGATCACACTCGGCAACTCTGGGCATTAGCTTGCCTCATCTCCACAACGGCCCCCCACATACGCCAGGGATGGCTGGTTTCAACTTGGAGATACCCAGTAGGGACCATCTTACAGGGAAAGCCAAGACGGTTTCCCCAGTGGTCTACAGCGCGGAGATACCCCATGTGGTGTGATTCATGCGCTTTACAAGAAATCATTACATTACATTACATTACAAAATAGGCAATGGCAAAACGACATAAGGTTATTAGGTCTGGAGGGAAATGTGGAAGGGGAAAACATTATGTCTTTTGTTGTTTCTTTGTTGAAAAGTGCCTTTCCTGATCTTGCCCATTGGAACTGAGAGATGGAGGTCCAGCGAGCACATCGCTTTCCAATGACTCGGAGGACCAATGTTGCCAGTCAAGGGGAGCGACCCAGAGCAATCTCAATCTATATCGGGAACTTGCTTCTAAAACAGGTCATAATTGATCGGGCAAAACCAGACTCGAAACGGTCTTATGAGGGTCATACTTTCTTCTCTCGGCCTGATTTTTGCCACACCATGGTCGAGCAGAGATGAAGACTCTGGCAGGAGATAACTCCCCTTCAGGGGATGGACTGTGAGGCATTATTTTCATTCCCTGCCCGGCTCAAGGTTATCCTGTATGGGAGTGTGTGAATATTTTTCTCCATAATCAAAGCACAAGAATATTACTGAGCTGAAGGATGCAAGGGGGAGGAGCTGAATGGGCTGCATACTGCAGGGGGTTCCGACTGCTGAATGATTATTGATATTGATTTTAAATTAGATTTCTGTGTTGTGGTGACCTGAAGCTTAGATCTGTGCAGGTTTAACCCCCTATCTCTCTTTTCCTTTTATATTTTTTGGTTTTATGTCTAGATGGCAAATGTTTTTTTCAATGTATTTATTTATTTATTATTTATTTATGCGTTTTTATATAGCGTCATAGCGCTTCACAATAGGAACAGAATTAATACATGAAGTGATACATGAAGAGAACATTACACGTGAACAGATTACAAAAGCAGACGTTAAGTTACGGGTCTACATGGTGTCAGGGAGCTTCAGGGGGAGGGGGACTGCTGCGACTCGAGATTGGCTGTCATACATATATCATGCTTGACCTATCTGCCTGTAAGTGTTGTGGGGGGGGTGGGGGGAAGATGTTTTTTCATGTGGGGAGGGGGGCAAGAGGCAGTGGGAAAGGGCACAGCACAATATTGCACAGTACAGCAGGTGAGGTAAATCTCATCGAAGAGCTACGGGAATGGGAAAAAATTCGTTTTGCAAGACCAATCTCTGCTGAATTAAAACTAACTATGTTGGAAATTATGGTGGCTGCTCGTAGGAATTGTTTCAATATAGCATTATGAGCCTGCAAATTGCTTCAATTAATGTCTGCGGGTTAAATCATCAAGGCAAAAGCCAAAATGCTGCGATTCTGTTCAAATCTTTACGAATTGATATACTCTGTGTTAAAAAAACTCACATAGAAGGTATTAAAGGCATTATCCTGGAACAGCATTATAGCTACGCCAGGTATAATGTATGCAGGGGGGGCATTCTGAAGCAAGAAAGGGTCATAGAAGTGACACAGTGAAATCTATTAGATTTCACTGCGCCACTTCTATGACACAAATGCGTCAATTTCTTATGCCTGTCTCACAACAGGCGTAAGACTGATGCAGGCCCTTTCACATGGGGCTTGCCCCATGTGAAAGGACACATTGCTGGAGTTGCGTCACTTTTGTGACACACTCCAGCAATGCGTCACTTTTGCACTTACAGATACGTCAGAAATACTGACATATCTGTAACTCCTTGCGCCATGATGCCTCATACTGTAAATATGACGCATCATTGGTGTCGCAAGGAGGGTGCAGTAAAAAGTGACGCATCGCTGTTTTCACAAAGCGATGCGTCACTTTTCATAAATGAGGCCCTAGGGGTGAATGGAATTTGCGTAATTGCGTTACGCAAATCTCCACGAAACGGTAAAAAATCTCTGCGAACACGCAGAAATTTCGCGAACAAGTGGAATTGCTTGTTCACAATGCTTTTTTCCTGTTCGCAATTGCTGTTTGCCTGCTCGGGGGGAAATATCTCCCGAACACGCATTTTGAGAACGTGAACAAGCAAAAAATTTCGCGAAGTCGCGGAACTCAGAATTTTGGGCAATTTTGCGTTCTCCGCGGAACGCGATATTACCAAAATTCCACAAATTCACGAGCGGAGCGGAATTTACTGCCCAGGCCTAGTAAACACCAAGAAAGGTACCCGTACAGGAGGGGTTGCTGTTCTTACTCGAAGGAGGGACATAAAGGTTCAAAGAAAATTAGCTGATAGATGGTTGAAGGTTCAGTGGGCGGTGAAATAATCACAATGTGCTCTGTTTACGGATCAACTGGTGATGACCCTGAGACTCTTGAATTTTTGGATACTGAACTTGCAACTTGGCCCACTCCCATAATAGTCTGTGGGGATCTTAATATTAACCGTCTGGGTGTGCTCTGGGGTAACTCTGGAGGTGGATATTCCGATAGGAAAAGAAGGTTTCCTAAAGCTCTTACGAATTTAGTTAGGAAGAATGGACTTACTGATGCATGGGCTTATCTAAAACCCAAAGATCCCGACAGCACATTTTTTTCGACACCTTGATTAATTTTTTTGTGTCACTTTTTTTATTTCAAAGCTTAGGATAGAAAAATACCACCCGATACTCCTGGATACTCTCGGATCATAAACCTTTAGTTCTTACAGTCGGTCTCACTGGGGTTAAGGCAAGAACGGGATTGGACCTTCGAAAGAGCGCTCTTAAAAGATCCAGAGTATGTGCTTCTTATGAGGTGGTGGATTAAAATAATTTTGGGATTTTAATAGGAAGAGCGCATGTACAGGAATAGTTTGGGGTGCTTTTAAGGCGAGGGTTAGAGGTGAGACAACAAGTTATCGTCTGCATCAGCAGAAGAAGGCGGCACACCAAGAGGAAGCATCTAGAAAAACATTGATCAGGATAGAGGAGGATCTTGCTATAGCTAATAATATGAGTAGACCAACCGAGGAAATACTGCTTTGGTTGGCCTCAGTTAAGGCTGATGTCGGAGAACGGATTGCTGTTAAGGCTGCGGAAACCTTATTGGCAAAAAGAGAGCACTGCTATGAGTTTAGCGAGCGGGTGGGGCATACCCTAGCTGTAAGATTGAGACAAAAGATTACTGCTGGGGAGATATCTGAAATGTTTAATAACAATGGGAGTATAACGGCTGATTCATCTGGAGTTCAGGAGGTGTTCCATCAATTTTACCAATGGTTATTTAGCAAGGAACCCCAGAAGGTGCAGAGTTGAATTCAGAATTATTTAAATAAGAGGGTTGACTCTATAGACCAGGAGAATCTTGAGGCCGTGCTGACTCAGGATGAGATAATGGGTGCATTGTCAGTTTACCATCAAGTAAGGCTGCTGGTCCAGATCAGATCCCACTAGAGTTTTATAGAACTTTTTCGGATATAATTGGACTTGACTTGGTTGATGTTATTTGCCAAGCACAAAAGGGTGGCTCTGCTCCTCAGTCATAGGCAGGGGCAGATATTGTAATTTTTTTTGAAAAGGATAAACCACCCAGGGATCCAGGCTCATATAGTCCAATAACTCTTTTGAATAGCGATGTTAAAATTTTCTTTAAAGATATGGCGACAAGACTAAACTATATTATTAGGAAAATAATTACCCCCTGTCAACACAGGTTTATACCTGGGAGGGGAAAAATGCAGCATATCCGCCAAGTAATAAAACTCTGATGTAGCTTAGGTCTCAGGGGACCCCATGGCTGACATGCTTTTGGAGGCCGAAAAGATATTTGATAGGGTCTCCTGGGACTTCTTGTGGGAGACTTTGAAATGGTTTGGTCTTGGGGGAGGATTTTTTAAAGCCATCCAGATTTTGTATAGAGCAACCACAGCTTGGCTAAGATTGAACAGGGGCCACACCGCACCTTTTTTTATTGAGCGAGGGACAAGACAGGGCTGCCAGTGTTCCCCTCTCCTTTTTGTCATGTATATAGATCCCCTAATATGACTGCTGGAGGTCAATAATGGAGTTAAGCCTATTGTGTGCCAGGGTCTGGAAACTAAAGTATTGGCCTACACGGACGATGTTGCCATCATCACTGTGAATCCCTCAACTGCGCTTGCTATGGTGGAGGCGGTAGCACAGTATTTTGGCAGATTATCTGGGAACGCATTGAATAAACTAAAAGCTCAGATGAAATAAGAACTGGCATGCTGTTATGGCTGATCCGAGAGTAACTGATTCAGCTGTGTATTTTGGTATTGTTATCACGTCGGAACTGGGGAACCTAGTCGCAAGGAACATCGAGCCTGTAATGAGGAAGGCAAAACGTGATTTTGACAGATTTAATAATTTGCATTTGTCATTAGTGGGCCACTGCAATGTGGTAAAAATGGTGTTTTCACCTAAAATACTTGTTTAGGGCAATACCGCTAGAATTTGAAAAATATTGTTTTGCGGCATTGGAGAATAAAGTAAACCGGTTAATCTGTGCGCAAGGGGAAAACTGCTAGGGCTCTTAGGTTCATGTCACAACCCAGGGAAAGAGGGCGCTTTGCTGTCCCTGATTTTAAAACGTATTACTGGGTGGCGGCTCTCCAATATACGAGTATCTTATTTGGTACATGCTTTACTGACCTCGGGGATGAAGCAGGGCTCCCAGATGTGTACAAGTAATTGCTCAGGGAACAAGTAATGAATTGCTTTATAAAATTTAGAGAGCCCAGCTATTATAAGAAGAAAAAATGTAAGACTTTGCTGGCAGCCTTCAAAATCTGGGCTGCACTTAAAAAGAAGACTAGTCTTGGGAGGATCAACTATTATATGCTCTATAAAAACTTTGGGGCATATTACCAAGCAAGAGCGATAATTATCGCTATTGCTTGGTTAGCGTGAAAAAACTTAACGCTGAGCTGCGGCGATTTTTATCGCAGATAAACCTTGGTATTACCAAGGTTTATTGCAAATGCGATAAAAATCGGCCGCAATGCATGAATATTGCTGAAAAGTCCGCGATATTCATGCATTAGCGAGCTAATGCTCTTAGCCATGTTATCCACCTCCCATTGGATAACATGGCTAAGAACTGCTCAGGGCAGGTGTTAGCTTTTGAAGATATTAGCGCTTAGCGCGAATATCTCCAAAAGTTGGTAATAGGAGATAGCAATGTTAACAACTGTTTTCAGTCGCTAACATCTTGGCACGCCCACTTTGCATGTCATTAGTGATAAATATCACTGACATGCAAAGTGGGGCCCAATATGGTCGCTATCTCCTACTAGCTGTCGCTAACTGGTGTTAGCGACAGCTAGGTAATAGGGAGATAGCTTTATCTCCGCTTTCTTGGCTTTTAAAGCCAAAAAAACCCCTTGATAATATGCCCCTTTGTTTCCTGGAATATTTTCTGATGTGATCATGGCAGAGTGGGCGGGGTGGGGGGTTTGGAATGTTGGGGATCTAATACGAATGGATGGTTTTCGTCACTTTAGTGAAATTCATGTTAAGTTTGGGCTCAAAAGGAACAATTTCTTAAAATTTCTGCAGCTGCGAAGCTTTTTTAGTAAAATGTTGGGGGACTTAATGGGTTTGGTCAAATTAAAGTTATCAATGTTATTAGAGATGGTAGGAAGTCAATATATGCTTAACTAGTAGCGCTCAAACAAGATGATTTGGAAAAACACGCGTGTAAATGGGTGGAATGGGTGGGTGTTGAACCGGAGAAGGTTCTTGACTCCTTAGAACTGGGTCAGACAGTAGTGTGCTCGACAGGGCCTCAAGCTCAGAACTATAAAACTATTTTCTCCATTTATTATACCCCAGCGAGGATTACACAATGGGAGAGAGAGGGGGCAGGCAGGAGTTAGATGCCCGCCGAACAACTCGCCGGATGCTGACCTAGTACATATGTTTGCGTCCTGTTTACATCTTGAAACCCTGATAAATTCCATTGAGAAATTTCTTGATTTGACACTGGGTTTGAAAGTTAAGCTATCCCTGGCTTTGATACTTCTTTGAGTCAGCAGCAATGGAGTGCAAGATCCATCTTATCACTTCCTTTTCCTTGCTATGGCCGTAGTACGGATAAGCATTGCTTCTGCCTGGTTGGATCCGGCACCCCCAACATTTCAGCACTGGCTCGCCCAGCTGCTTTCAATGTTTACTTTGGAAAGAGCAATTTATGAGAGAAAGAATATAAGAGGGAGACTGCTGGGCAGACGTATCTGGGATCCTATTGTGAGCTGGAAGGAGTCGCAGGTTGCTTATGACTCCTGAATTATATGATTTGAGGGGTGGTGGAATTCATGTGTTTTGACAGCTTTATCAAATACCGCAGGTTATATATTTTGTTTATTTAATTGATATCTGGATGAACTCTTCCTTAGTTGTTATTTGAAGTAGGATGTCTATTTTTTTTTTATTGTTAAAATGACTGGATTTATCCTCACAATTTAATATGTCATATAATGTTGTGCTGTTTAAATAAAAAACGGAATAAAAATGATTAAAAAAAAAACAAAGGCCTCAAGCAGGGGTGCAGTCTCACACCCTTTCTCTTTAACCTTTATACAGCAGACCTGACAATAACCCTCACTGCTTTTAATGAGCACGCCCCTTGAATAGGTGGGAAACCCATTTCCAGCATGTCTTATGCGGACAATGTCGTTCTAACTAGCCACACTCAAGTAGGTCTACAACGGCTACTCAACACACTGCATGGGTAAGCTGAGGAGAACTATCTAGAAGTTAACATCAACAAAACGAAAACTTTGACAATAAATTGAAAAAAATGGCCCCATTCTTGGTCACTTGGAAAAACTGCAATTATCAACTGCGATGTGTATAAGTACCTAGGTGTCATGATCCACAAGGGGGGGGGGGCAATTCGCAAACCAGCTCAATGCCATTAAGAGGAAAGGAATGGCGATCACGACAATGCTAAGGCAACTCAAAACAAAAAGGACAGGACCAACATTCGCTTCACTTCTCTGTGTTGTGCAAGCAAAAATTCCTTCATCAGTTACATATGGCAGCAAGATACTGAGAGGCAGGGACGCTTCATTGCTGGATATCAACTTGGCAAAAGAATACAGAGTAATGCTAAACCTCCCTCCGTACACCTTGTCAGCACAGATTCTGCTTGAGCTTGGTCTAACAAAGCTACTCCCTGTAAGGCGGGGCTCGTATATCAAGTGCTGGCATAAAATTAGGAACTCCGTCAGGAATACATTGAACCACCAGCTCTGGCCGGAACTGTGCAGCACATCTACCTTGCCAGCTAAAGCCTACTTGGATGAATCACTGGCCATAACGGGACTCGCCGACCTATGGGAAATTCCAAAAACGCACTTGCACTTTGAGCACATCGTAAATAAGGTTATCAAGAAACTTTCTTTCACAGAAGACAAAGCCACTTTTGCACACAGGAGCCATGCATGAATGACTCTGTGCAGCTACAAATCATTTGGGTTACTTGGCATACTTTGAACTGGGGTACTTCAGGAAGTCTAAAGAAGCCATTCTAAAACACAGGTTAGGAATCCTGCCAGCCATACCTCATCTTCCACCATGGCTAAGAAAGAACTACAGGACCTCATGCCGGCTATGCTGAGTTGGAAATGAGAACATTGAACATATAATATGCTCTTGCATTAAGCTAAATGAGGAAAGGGTTGGCCTGCTAAAAACTAATTTTAATGAATTAGGTATACGTAACCGGAGACAAGCAGTACTTCAATGCTTTAACCCAAGGGATCCACAACTAAATGGGAAGCTTGTTAAGTTCCTGCTTCTAGTAGCATCCAAGCAAGGGACGCTTGGTACTGCAATCAGCCTTTAGACCCCAGAGGCTCTGAGCAAAATGAACTTTGGACACTCTGCACTTTTAATTTACTCATGCATGTCTCGACACATAAACAATCTTTTAACAGAGTATTGATCAAAAAGTCAATTTACCAAAATGTTTTATTAGAATGTATTTTTGTAATGGTTTTAATCAATCAAAAACAATACATTTTTACTCACTTAAAAAGAAAATTGGAGTGTATGGAAAACAGGAGTCTTCATAAGCTTTAATGCTAACAGTATATCACAAGTGGGATAAGGAATTTTCTCTCCTTCTACTGAAGTATTTATCTTTAGAATCAACTCCTTTATTTCTCCTAGAATGTCAGCCAAATCATTCACCACATGTATATTTCCACCAAGAGAATTACATGCCCCCTCATGTTGCATTTCCTACATACAACACCCCTTGCAGAACACGTGGTATGATTGCCCATATCATTGTAATTTCTGCATCTATAAAATTTCAGACTTCTGTCTTTTAATTTTGGTTTCATATTAGCTTCATCGTTATCTTTGCATACTGTCTTCTCATTGCTGAGCATTTTTACTTTCTCATATTCTTTATGCATTTTGTTGGATAATTGTATTTCTTTTATACATACTGCAGTATGCTCAATATCCTTTGCTGCATGTTTTGCCTCTGATAGATCTGGGTTTTGAGTAAGCTGTTATTCTTAAATGTTGTGGTCATTGGTGCATCAAACTTATTCTGATCAATAAGTCTGTGAGAGACCAAAAATTCCATGTGGTAGATAAACCTATAAGGACTCCAACATACATGAATGCTTTTTCTCCTTTTCTCTGAACTCTATTAAATAATTTATGACTTTCAAGAACCATGTTAATTCTTTCTTTTAAGTGAGCCTCTAACTTCTTAATACGAACTGAAAAACATCTTCCTCATACCTTCGTATCCACTGGGTTTATTCGATTCTTTTCCATTACATCTTCATACCCTGTTCTACTTTACAAACCTAAATTATGCAATAAAATATGCTGTTTGGGTATTGAAGAACATTCCTCACCACCATTGGCTAATGAATATGAGATGAACATTTTCAAACATCTCTTCCACTGAATATCTGGTTCCCCTGCATCACTTAGGAAGGGTGGAGGTTGATTCATACTGCCTGCCGCTATGTTGAAGTAGGAATGAGACTTAGCTATCCTTTGACGCTAAAGAATACACTTTTGTTGTAAATAAAACTGCAAGTTAACTAACAGGTTGCTGCATACATTCCTAAAAAGTGTAATAAGTATGCACTCATCATTGTGACATATTAACTACAGCGCCGTACACATTACCATATGACACATTACCTACAGCCAGACCAGTCTTTAGGTCTGTCACTAAACCTTTGCGGGAAATATACTGTTCCCAGTATATGGTCCTCTTTCAGTATCTATGCTCAAGGAAAAAGAAGGAAGGAGTCTTTAAGTGGAACTGACTGCTGCTGCAAGAGAATGAAGAAAAGATTGTCATTGTGCCCCTCCTGCACTTCCTGGTAAGTCTTCTATAAGTTCCTTGAGAAACATTTCAGAAGTGCAAATTGTCTGAAACCATATTCGCTGCTCATAGCACAAGGGGCTGCCTTGTTTTGACCTCAGCCATATTTACAGTAAGCTAAAATGTGAGCACTGGAGCCTTTCAATTGTGAGCAAGTGGTCCTGAAATTGTTGGGTCTGCCCCTGACTATGCCATCTTATCAAGCGGGCCAGAAGACCTGAACAGTAAAGCTAATCAACTCCCAGTATTCCTGAATCCGCTAAGTCTGCCTTCACTTATGCAGTCTTATGGAGCGGGACAGGAGACCTGAAAAGTAGCTCTAATCACGTCCCAAGACGCCTTTCCTTACCACCAATGAAGCTTGCTCCCACAGCCCCCTCTCAGAACAGGGAGGCCTTTCCTTACCACCAATGAAGCTTGCTCCCACAGCCCCCTCTCAGAACAGGGAGACCTCCAAACAACAACTAGTCTAATGCCATGAGTGTAAGGGGTGGGGTGGGAGACTTCGTAAGTAGCACTGGTTAACTACTTGTGCACCGCAAACCTTATTTCACCAAGACGCTTAAGATGGCATGGGCAGCAGTCAACAACTTTGTTATTGAGGTTGAACGGGATGGGTGACCTCATTTGAATAATAGTAGTGCTAAATATGGGAGAACACTTTCTTAATCACAGTTCTAATGCTGTTCAGAACTATGATCCTATTACACCAACATTTGATTTCATGAACCCCCTGCCAAACATCAGATTTGTATCCTTACTGACACTGTATAAGTATAATGAGGCAGGTTAGAAGCAATAGCAAATCAGGTTCCCAATCATGCGACCAGTGAATGTAAACTTGTTCAGATGAGCAGAAGATAAAGGTGCTAGGAGCGGGTTGCCAATATCATATAAATAATGGTGCTTATATTTGTAGCAGCTACATTTCTTATCAAGTAGCTGGGGTGAGTCCTGCAGGACACTGGCAGGTCCTCAGTCACTGCACTGGATAAAGAGTGACCTCTCATACCTAGCATTCCATCCTCATCACCATTCATGTAGACGAGCCTGAAGCAGAATAAGGTTGAGTCTTTATTCAAACAGAAACGCATTGACATCTCCAGTCTTGCACTTTGCTCCTTCACTTCTCAAATCTGGTAGAAGGGTCTAAGGTTTATACCAAGGGAATGAGGAAAGGAGGAGGGCAGGTGCCGTCCACATCTATTATAAGCACCGCCATTGCTACAAGAACAATAAAGAAGTAAAGCATATGTGGCAGGATGATAATTTTATTTAAGTTTATCCTACCTACTGCTGATAGATGTAAATGTTTCCAAACTTCGGAGCATTTACAGATGTTCATTATGATTTGGGCATGTTGCCTAACAGGAGATACTCCGCCGGATGATAAGTCTGTAACCCAAGTAGCTGAACATGAGAATATTCAAAGATATTGGATAGGTGGGCAGATTTGCATCCACATGTCCTGTCATAGATCTCAAAGAGAGGACACAGAATTTGTACCTGCTAACCTTTAGTTCAAATAGGCACCCAGTAATCTCTAACACCCATAGAACCATGTTGTAGATTCCCCCATCATTAAGGTACACATGGTCCTCTATCTAGATTCCCCATTGCCTGCTTCTCTTCTTGAAGCACAACAGCTAAAAATTAAATAGCCAAGGTGAACAAAGGGGGCAAGTGAGCACAGTCCATGAGTGTGTCCTTGTGTATAGTGCATATTCTAGATAAGATTTTCCCAGTTTTGATTCTGACTATAAGAAGCATGAACACAAGTTTATTCCATCCTAATATTTCTCTGCCAAAGCTCATTTCTTGTAGTATGGTGAACAAATATTTCCAATCCAGGATATAAAATGCTTTCTAAACATCTATAGTGACCCTCACCGACACCGGCCTCTATATGACCAACACACATTCTTTAAGGATGTGCACTATCCCTATAAAATCTATTGCCATGGTCCTTGATGGTAAAATAACAATGGCCAAAATCTTGCTTAAAATCTCTTGGTTGAGCATTGGCAAAGGAAGGCATGACACTAAGGGCCTGATTTAGAGTTTAAAGGACATATTAATTCTGCCATGTGACAGAGTAAGTTACACCATCAACTAAATTACTCTGTCACCTTGATAGACATGCCATCCCCAAATTAAGACATGAGTGTCAGTTCCACAAACATATCTGAACACTGGCCGGACCTGCTGTCATAGTGGTTTCTGTCAATGTTGTAAAAGCCTGATGGGTGACATCGTCAAACATGATGGACGACCTTCAAAATTGAACAAAGATTACTTTAAAAAAAATGAAACTACCAAAGCAAGATTATATTTCTGAAGAAAGCAAATTTAATGAACCCCATGCTATGGGAGTTTTTTGCTGTCAGTGGGTAATGAACAATAAAAAAACATTCTAATTGGGTAGACAGTCAGATGACTAATAACCGATGGCCAATGCTCTTTCAATCCTTTGGAGGAGTTTGCCTGAGACAGGGCTCGAGTAGACTCTGTCATTCACATGCTGCCAATCTGCACACATCTAAATTGGGTGGGTGGGCTCTGATTTTGGTAGAGAGGGTACTCTGTCACTGTTATGATCGAGTATCCTCACCACTAAACTCTAAATAATGCCCTAAAGCTGAATGGTCTCAGACTGCTTAGACAGGGTCAATTTAATGGTTTCCCTCAATGAGAGGGCAGTGTGCAAATGTCATGCGTGTCTAATTACATAGGCAGTAGTCTAGAACCAGAGTGGTACTAAACATCATGGAAACTTTGAATGAGAATCCATTACTCCCCAGAGACTTACCTGTCAACAGTTCTTTGATTACCTGCTGGGCCTCCTTGAGCATGATATTTGCCTCCATTTCTATCGATTGCAATGGCTTGAGTAAATTAAGGATAATCATTGAACATTTTCTGTGTGGGCTTCTCTCAAGGAAGACAGTGAGATGCCACAAAGGTTTGTGTGATACAATCAAATTGTAGCATTGATTCCCATTTGTGCATTAACAACGTGGTTATCTGGATATCTCAACCAGCTATAAAATTCTGGATTTATTATTGCAGAAAAGTCAGACCAAGAGAAAACCAGACTGGTTGCCTTCATCACACTGATAAACAGTGTACTTCTTATAGTTAAACAACCCTAGGTGGCTTGCACATTTTGCATGCGCCTTCTTGGTACGAATAAGATCCGCTTGTGACTGAGCATCACATACAGGTTTCATTCTCTAATCATGCCATACAACCTGAGGATGTCTTTCATTACTATGAAGCACATTTCATTTACTTATACCTTGAAGGTGTCACTGTGGAGCTGATGTTGTCTCACAATGTTGTTGTCTGTGTACCCTGAATGTGTCTACATATGAATGTCTTCAATGGACAGGTTGATTAATGAGGTAGTCTGAAATTTCCATGGGGAAATACTTGTGAGTTGCCTCCCCCAAGTTACATGTACTACTAAAGGAAAATAACCAGACAATGTCAGAGCTAGGTGCTGTAGTTATCCTGCAAAAATGTAGAAAGTACTCGGGTCTAATATGTTATAGGAGAACAATATATACAACAGAAGCCAAAGTAACTAGTCACTAGTGAAAAAAGTCCTATTAATTACGACGTAATCCGATTACCCACCAAGGCGGCATGCTTCTTCATCTGGTATTCTCCTCTTGGCGGGGACACCTAGCTCCGCCATGGGCTACAACCCCCTCACTGTGAGGGAGGTGCTCAGGGATGTTTTTGATTCCTATACTGAAAAGAATATACTAAAATCCATCAGGGATGAAACCTGATGGATATACCGGCTATTCAAGTCCTGCTGCCTTCGGCTCGGGCCTTTAACGATTCAGCGGGCCTTTAATAGCCGTATAGCCTGCTACGGCGGGCTATAAGGCTATATTCATGCATTGCCACCATGAACAATGCTAAGTAAAACCACTTTGCTTACTAATTGTCTTCCTTCTGATCTGATTGTGGTTGGCTGTACTCTCCACGTCACTACTCAAAGGATTCTCAGGTATTGGCCCAGATGTGACACTGGTATATTCTGGAACATGTTGGGCACGATTCACAAAAGTAATCTGAGACAAAAGTCAAAATTTACAACTTGTGGTATTCACAGAAGGAACTAACAATTTTTGGTATTCAGAGACATCACTTAAGACTACTATCTTTATGTCTGCACTAAGGTTGGAATTTTTGCACCCAGGGCAGAATTTCCGCACCTAGGCCACAGATCCCGCACTCGGGGCCAGAATATTCACACCTGGGGCCGAATATCTCCTTCTGCGTCGGAATACCCGAATTCGGGCAAGATGATAATTTTTTTTCAATGCTAAACACCTGTCCAAGTGCCTACCACCCCCCACCATGTTCCGCTGAACCACTGCAGCCCAACAGCCAATCCCAGCCCTGCAACACATATGAAATCAGAGCAGACACACACAAATCTTCCAACATGTCACTTAATGTGTTTGTTGCTCTGTCCCTTGACATGTGGCAAGAGGACTTAAGGAGGAGGAGTGATCCAGCTGCAAACCAGCAGCAGGTACTCCAATACCATATACTCACCTGGGCCAATGAACCACACACTTCACACACAGCCTGGCGCTAGCTGCTGGAGTCAAGATTTTGTGATTTTATCATTCCAAGATTAGTTTCCTTTTGTTCTCAACTAATAGTTCCCTGATCAGAAAGTTCTTTCCTCTGGTCAATGGACTATTAGTTGAACTAATTGATGGTGAAAATACATAAATACATTTTATATAATGATGAAATAACCACAGACTCAGGGAAAAGTTTACATCTTTAGCTGAATTAATTTATTAATTTCATGTGAACCATTTCTCAAAGTACAGTACAGTCTCCGTCATTCATAGGAAGGAAGATTCAATTAATGAATCAATCAAATCTATATATATATATATATATATATATATCCAAACAAACAGCTGCTTCTGCTGCAACGCTGAGACCCATTGACAAGTGGCGTACACTCCGGCGAAGCAACCGGAAAATCAATATCATACGAAAAAGTTCCAATATCGTACGCTCTCAGGAATCAAAACACAGTCCAAAAGTGAGATAGAACCTTGGTTTTTTCACACAACGCGTTTCGGCGACTTGCCTTGATCACATGTGACAAGGCAAGTCGCCGAAACGCGTTGTGTGAATAAACCAAGGTTCTATCTCACTTTTGGACTGTGTTTTGATTCCTGAGAGCGTACGATATTGGAACTTTTTCGTATGATATATATATATATATATATATATATATATATATATATATATATATATATCATACTCTGCCATGACATTGCTCAGAAAGGAGAGGATAGAGAGGAAAGTACATCTGCACATTCATTAAAGTATATTTACCTAGGATGGTGTGAAAACCAACCCCCTGGCCAAGGAGCTGGGAAGGGTCCCCCGGAAAAGATCAGATGACAAAGGCTTCAGGACAGGATAGATAACCTCTCTAACACCGACGCTTGCGTAGCACCCCTCTCTGACACTCTCTTCGTCCTCGAGATTCTTCCGCCATCTTCTTCTAAGTCATTAACTCTGATTGGACAGGCAAGGGGGATAATCATCACACCATGCTTAGTCTATCGATCTGTTGTTCAAAGATCCCACCCCTTCATTTTTATTCACAAATCTTCATTCCCACCTGTATTCACATTTTATTAGACACAATAGTATAATTCTCATGTTTTCTCATTCATTCAGAGGACGGTGGTG
>NW_028248170.1:0-19950 GCF_964263255.1 Lissotriton vulgaris
AGTGCCCTGTGGTAGGACTGTATCATGTAGCGAAAATTTCATGCGGCGAAGACCATTAGAAGCACCAAGATTCTACAAGCAGACTCCATCATGCCACCGCCTTTACAAGGCTGTCACTTGGAGATTGTATTCTTCTGTGTGTGCCAGATTTGTGAAATTCTGCTACTTCTGGCCACATCTGGTGGAGGTGTTTTTGTGTATTTATAACTGAGAAACCAGACCACAAAGGCGCATTTCAATTCGCCACCTTACAACATTTACTCTTTGTTGTTACTCTTCGTTTCATTACCTAGATTTTGAGAATCACGTAGCTCGCATTGTAGGATTATTGTGTGAAAACGCATGACAAAAAAGGCCCAAAGCCTATTCTTTCACTTTCACTGTAATGGACCATTGATCGGTATTCTTTATGTTTTTGTTGGGGTTTAGTTAGAGTAGATCAACTTACATTAGGCAAATTAGTTTTTCTTTCGACAAACATAGTGATCTGTTTCCATCATTTCCTTAGTGCCTGTGTGACATCCTATCAAGTATTTCCATAAGAGCAGACTGACTTCCTTTTTGAATGTATCCACATTTTGTCATCAGGTAGCTAGTTCTATGTGTGTTAAATCAAATAAATTCCAAATTTCGAATTAAGCAACATGTTCTACAGTACATGTCAGTCAATCGCGTTACAAAGTTTCTAAATGTACGAATCATGAGGTGAACAGTCTGATGTATTATAACCAGGCATTTCCGTTGTGTGATATTCTGCAATGCACACTAGGGCTATTTAAGAGGAATGCAAGGAACCTAACACAAAAGGAGAAAGTCTTCATAACAAAGCATGCTGATGACAAGGGATTTCGAGAGGGCGGCCAGGATAGTTCACAGTGTGGGGCATGAAGTACAATACCTCTGTGTATGTATTTCGAGTTCTATATTCCATTTCACTCTAATCAGACTCTGGCCTGTGAGGAGGCACCAATGTCTGCTTCTATCGAGGGCCAGTTTTGACCTCTGTAAACTACAAATTCGGCCCAACCACATAGAATTACAGCACAGGTGAGATGATATCTTTTGGAAGATACCTTGAGTAACTTAGGAGAAAAAACTTTGCGAGATGTCTGTGTTCAGGGTGAATGATGTAAACGACCTAACTTCCTTCCCAAAATTGTACATACATAGATATGTGTATCCCAGTT
The DNA here is from genome assembly GCF_964263255.1 of Lissotriton vulgaris. Lineage (NCBI taxonomy): Eukaryota > Metazoa > Chordata > Amphibia > Caudata > Salamandridae > Lissotriton > Lissotriton vulgaris. The sequence continues at coordinate 1,188 of NW_028248170.1, forward strand.
CTATGTGTTTGGGAAGAATATGCTATAGCTGTTGTATATTTGTATTTGTGGGAGAGAGCGAGAGAAGCTTGCACTACCGCATCTGCTTGCGCTGTTCCTTGCTGTTGGTGATGTTTTATCTTCTGCTGTAGTACTCCCTAGTTAGTGAATCTAGTTAAAACCCTTTGACTGATGTGGGGGTTTTGCAAATACCTTGCCTGCTATAATTGTAATCCTCTTAAAACTGTCAAAAAAATGAAACTACAAGTCCCAACATGCAAAGTGTTGTTTGTGCTAAAGCCAGGTCTAGTGCCATGTTATGACATGAGGCTCTGACAGGTCTCTTGGATGGTTTTTTATAGCCATGCTTTGTCTTATTTCACAACACTCTACTCATCCCTCACAGCTGCCTTTAGCATGGCCTTCCAATCACCATACTGTGCTGAATCCCTTACTGCTGCATTTAGCATATCCATAAAATGCTATACTGTGCTGTATCCCTCACAGCTGCCTTAAGCAAGGTCCTCATCACTATTTTGTGCTTTATCAAATGAAACTACTTTTTTGCATGGTCTTCCTACCCCATACTGTGCATTTCCTATTACAGCTGCCATTAGCATGGCTTACCTTTACCTTACTGTTCGTTATCGCTCTCCACTCTTGTATCTACAATTATTAAAGAGCCACCGTATTATCTTTCATGTTGCTAGTTTTTTAGTGGGTGCTGCCCGGATCAGGAAAAGGATTAACTGTACCTAAATGAACTTGGACGTTGTATATTAGAATGATACTAGTTTATCCTGTAAAAGTGATAGTGAGGGTAACTAAATTTGGTTGATGGTTTTATTTTTCTTACTGTGATTTTATGAACATTTATGAAATTCTTTGGAAATTTTTAAATGGCTATATATTTTTTAATCTATCTGTGTAAATAATGTATATTTTGTACTGTACCATTGTCTTTTTATGATATTGATTTATCTAAATAAAGTATTCTGACGGACTGACATACAACCTATGAAGATTGTACACAAATTGGGTAGGGTTTTGTCAGATATGGTTGAAAGACAGCAGTCCATTGTTAGCTCAATTATATGAGCAGGAGATGTAAATATCATTAAATGCCCTTATAGTGGCAAACGCACCTGTGGGTTCTCAAATTTAAATGGCGATGCTATAAATCATTTTAAACATTCAGCTTTTGGTGATTCCCTAAATCGGCTAATTTTAACCCAAAATCTGATTTTTCCGACAGATTAACACCTTTGTGTCAAAAAAAGTCACCATATATTTACAGGGAGAGGCAAGGAGAGTACAATAGATTTTGATCTTTTAACGGCTGACCTCGCAGATCAACTTCTGCAGTCTGAGGTATACCCGCTTCCTTTTAGCGATCTCAACCCTTTTTCTATATGCTTTGAAACTAGCTTGTCAGCAGGGAGACTAGCAATCAATAAGAATCTCTTTAACTATGCAGCTAACAAAGGGGCCCAAATTAACAGGAGGAATATTAACCCAAATAAGTTTTTTAATAATCTAATTAGTAAGGCCTCTAACGATATTACTAGCTGTCTCTCCCAGGGCATTGCCACAGAGAAGATTCTGGAGGGTTTTATAAAAATAAGCAAATTTGTGGCATCTGAATTGCATACTAATAAGTTATTAAAAGAAGATTTAGACACCTCTTGGTTTAGTCCTAACTGTACAGCAGCTCTAAAAACTGTTGAAACAAACCACCAACAAAGTCCCTCAAAACTCAGAAGATATTGGGGCAGCCAGGAAAAATTATAGGCTAACCCTGGTGTAGTGTAGTTCCTATGTTCCCAATAGGCTCTGCGCATTTGAATGATATACACTATAGATTTGACATAGGACTGAGGTCAGTATGTCTCTAATGAGTATATTAAAATTAATTGTGTGTGTGCCAGCTAACTCAGTAGTCACTAGAAACTTTCTTGAATAAACAAGAAGGGATTAGTCTCTGACAACCGCATAAGCATGACAACTTTGTTTCCCCTAGAACCGGAACAATATCTTCAGAGTTGTGGAAAGAATAGATAGCTATTCCACTCAGTCAGTCATGCAAGCTTCGTTTCTACAGAGTTGCATAGAAATAGTGAGACGGGCGTTTCAGTAAAAAGGGTTTATTGAACAGTCTTATTTCTTATGCAAGAGATATGAACTGCTACAATTGTTAGACAGAATGCGAAGTATAACGCGTACAGCGCAAACAGTAATATAAAATAATATTGTAATAGCATTGTCTGTTGCAATGACATATATAACAATACAATTAAGCAAAAGGGGGTGGTGATGGACAGAGTTTCTGAATTAAGCAGAATACTCTCACCCAGTCAAGAGATCAGGGCTTAATCCAACACCGTTTTTTAGCTCACTGCCCCATCCCAGCTCAGAACCTGGCTATATGCAAATTAGTCTGTCCCTAGCCCAGTGCATCATGGGAACAGGGCAGACCAAACTACCAAGCCAATTCTTCCACTGGACGGAAACAAGCTTCCGGGGACCGGTTTCTGGCATTACAGCCGTCTTCGGCCCGGCTTGCTTGAATCCTGATGGTGCAATGAGCAATACATACATAAATAACACAGGCTAAAATACTCAACTGGTGCTTCTAAAATACGCCTACCCCAGTGTACCTAACCTAGGTCTAGTACGAGGGAAGAAGTAGGTGCTGTCTTTAGCTATAGTTTAGTTCTGCCAAGAATTGCCAAAGGTTTCTCTAGGTTCTAATCAGCTCCATACCTTAGAATGAGAGAGGTTGGTATCTCTTTCCCTGGACTCGATCTCCCAACACCCTGCAAGGGGAGTCAGAAACACTGGAGCTGGATTTTCGGCAGGGGGATAGCAGTGTCTAGTCAGTGCATGAGCTGGGGAGGTGACTTCCTTCGGTACTTGCTGTGGCGAGCTGCGTCGTGCAAGTAGGTAGTCGAACTGCACCAAACCACACCATGCTTTGCCATAGAAAGTGAAGGTATATTTATACCTTGAAGGTGTTTAGGAATGCCAGCATTGACGTAAAGTCAGGCATATGAATGTCATGAATGAACCCCTAAGGAATAGATGTTCATGCATAATAAATGAGTTCTTGGAGGAATCAAAATCCAAGCAAGGGGAAGTCCCTAACGGCTTAAGAGTCTGGTTTTCCTAGAACTTGTTGTGAGGTAGATGAACGGATGGAAGTAGCCATGCCTGTATTTAAGTAGGATGGGCTATGCCTAAATAAGGACTGGATATCTATGCCTATATAAGGGCAATGTGAAATGTACCTATATAAGGGCATGAATGGGAAAATGCATACGGAATCTAAATTGACATACAACACCCACTCCACTTTCTTATGTACGACATTACTAAATTCTAAACATGTTAAACATATCTAAATCATATCTACACATGAAGTGCTAAAAGCATGTTTCAAACTACATTGTAAATAATGTATTCAAACTATTGCATTGGTGCTGTACACATTAAAGCAATGTTCCATTCTAAGCATATTTTGACATTTTGAAATGTTAAATAAATGAATCATGAAAATATGCATTTATGAAATGGCTCGTCAAATACAAAAGAAAAAGTGCTGAAACAATTTCATGTCAGATTACATAAAACTGTTTGTATGTGGACAATGTCATATATTGTCTCTAGAAGTTTTCAAATAATTCTTGTTCTCTATGAATAGTTCTACTTTAAGCAGATTACTAGTGCCAAAAAATCAAAAATACAAATTTGGAAAAAAAATTAATCATAGGAAAAAGAGTTCCAAAGTTAGTACCTTGTTTCAAAAAATGAAGGTCAAATCCAAAGTCTCTCAGAACACTGTGTGCTGAAATCAAAAGTCAGTGTTAGGGCTTGGAGAAAACAAGAAATCTTCTATGTTGACAAAAAGTCATCTACCATTGTAGGTGAAAGTTGGATTACCTCATTTAGAAGATTAACCGCACATAGATGTGAAGCATCGCCGCCAGCATTGGTCGCATTAGCAATGTTTGTATTGGATGGTAGCGCGCCTGTAGTTTCCTCACGTACCTCAGCAGTTGCAATTTGAGTATCAATTCTTATAGAAGAGATGTTCAGTGAAGGCCAAAGTGGTGACTCCCTGACTAACTTGGTTTTCGGAAATAATACTTGCATACAGTAAGTGACCCTGGAGGACACAGTTACTAGATATGGTATACCTGACAACATGCCACAGCAGCTGTGATCGTTCAACATTTGAAAGTTGTCCAAAAATTGGATCAATCACTGCCGCTGGTGAACCTTGCAGGTGACAGGATAAGTTGTTAGAGGAATGATCGCAGGCCCCGTGTAAGTTTATACCCTGACAATTGAGAGAACCACTTAGTGCGTTTTCACAGTTTGAACCGCTAAGAAACATATCACGTCCCCTTACTCCAGCGTCTGTGTGTGTACAGTAATTTCCAGGATGTCTTAATGTATTCTTTACCCAACCTTTCATATGTCCCTGCTGGTATGTGTTTTAGGCAATACTGAAATGGAAAATTGTAACAGGCAGAGTGATTGTTCCATGTATTGTCCATTCAGTAGCTGGTTTTTCTGCCACTGTAAATGGTAATCTCTGAAGTGTTATCACTCTCAGGTGTAGGTGTAGGTATGGACGGATTGTTCATGTCTTTGATCCTGGTTAACCCAAGGCAAGACGTCTGTTGGACAGTGTCATTCAAAAACATAATTTGCTCAGGGATGATACAGGCTCAAAAACATAGCTTCCACACCCTGTACCTGCCAATCTTTTGTCTCAATGTTGTCTATCCAAAAGTCGAAACCTAGTTTAGACAGTTGGGCATAAAAGGCTGCAGAATAAATCTGTTTGGTATTTGTCAACATACTTTTCATTCCTGTTTTGTTTACATTTTTTAAGTAAAATGATTCAGCATTTGATTCAATGAAACCTGAAAAGTATGGAAATTTAATAGCAAATGTTGTAATGATTGGTCAAAACTGTTAGGGAAGTGTTCATGTGATGACACATCCGTCCAATCTAACATTCATTCTATCATTTTTTGTAATCACTATGTGACCCCTAGGAAGAGGTTTCTGAAGCCGATCCTTAAAAAATGGGGAATAAGGAGTTCCAGGGCAGCTTATTTTAAATTGAAGCAGCTTGAAACAGCATTGGTGGTAAAAGCAGTTTCCTCTTACCTGAGAAACTTGATGGATCGCAGGAACACTTTAGGATTGGGGTAACGTGCGCCACTATGTATGTAATTTTGTGCTTTTATATTTTTGTTTTTAATGAGGAAATTCTTATTTTAAAAATGTCAGTAAATTAAATTAACTGTTTCTTCATGGTTCAACCTTAGCCTTTGAAAACGTATGGCGATAGTTACGTGTAGTATGGGTATTGTTTGATTCGCCCTCTATGAATTATTGGGAAAGTTTCGATAGTTGCTGAACACGATCGTTTTTTATTGTGTACATATATTGTGTAAATATATGGCGATTGTCTTCTTTTAAACTTTTTAAATGCTCAATTTAATATGTTGTGATATTTGTGCTTTTATGATTTTGCAACAAAAGTCGAATAAAGCTCATTTTGAACCTTAAAAAAATTATAGCAAATGTTTTTGAGCTACCCTTTGGTGGCCTAGGACAATCCCCCAGATGCATCAAGCACCCATTCTGCGAATTCTAAATAGCGAAAAATACCTATTCGCTATCTAGAATTCGCAGAATGGGATGCATCATCAAAATCGCTAATAAACTGCGATTCGCAATCGTCCGCAATCGCCGTATGCGAATTACAGAAAATTGCTATTAATTCGCAGAATCGGCTGTTTCCCAACCCCAAATTGCGATTTTGCAAATACCGAAATCGCGAATAGCGATCTCGCACATTGCGAGATCGCAAAAACGGGAAGTCGCTTTTTGAGCCCAATGATGACATCACAACCAGGAAGTAGGCAGCTCCATGCCTCATTTGGAACACAGAGCTGGATAGAGGAGGAGGCACACCGCTGAGCTCCAGGAGACACACCCTGCAGTTCCAATTCAGGACACACATTGACACCAGAATGTCCAAGGATGCAGAAGGATCCAGTCACACAGGCAGGAAGAGAAAAATAAAGTTCTCTGAATAAGAGCTGGTGTACCTGATTGAGGGAGTCAGCAGGGACCATGATCAGCTGTTTGGTAAGCTGTCCCGGAAGGCGCCCCAGGCTACCAAAAGGCGCATCTGGCTGTGCATCAGGGCAAAGGTCAATGCCGTAGGAGTGACACAGTGGTCAATTGATGACCTCAAGAAGAGGTGGTACGACCTCAAAGGCCGTGCCAAGGAGTGCATTGCGGAGAGACTTGGGGAGAGACAGGCCACGGGAGGAGGAGACTCCACAGTTCCGCCAAACACACCACTGGAGGACTTGGTGGAGGACACCATCAACCCTGCAACCTGCGTGTGGGTCATTCAGCTGGACACCTCCTGTGCCTCTATCACAAAAACTGCCCTACCACCTCTTGATGATAGTACATGTTTTATAAGTTTTATAGTGATGGCTTTCCTTAAATTTTGAGGAATTATTACAGCCTACTCATCGGTTTCTTGGAAACATGTATAGTTAAAAGCTGATCGACTGGATCAGCCACAGCTCCACCGGTTTCAGTATTGTCATTCCCGTTTAGGGACATTTTTGTTTAATGAAAACTGCAGAGCAAGTGTCAAGGGAACAAAGATAAGGTGCACAATATTTTGGAACACTGTATCCTTTAACGTTGAACAAACCACAAAGCTAATACATAGGATTTTTCGTCCTACTCAGCTATGGCAGATATTATCCCTTACCCACTCCAGACGTCTATTGGAGTATTACGGGAAAAGGGTCTTTGAGAAAAGCACAACTGAGTTACTTCAGTATCTAGTGTTAAATTAGTGCCTTACCAAACCGTTGGGTGCCATGTAGTGTAGTTCCTATATTCCCAATAGGCTCTGCGTATTGGAATAATATACACTATAGATTTGACATAGGACTGAGGTCAGTATGTCTCTATCGAGTATATTAAACTTAATTGTGTGTGTGCCAGCTAACTCAGAGGTCACTAGAAACTTTCTTGAATAAACAAGAAGGGATTAGTCTCTGACAACCGCATAACCATGACAACTTTTTTCCCCTAGAACCGGAACAATATCTTCAGAGTCGTGGAAACAATAGTTACTATTTCACTCAGTCAATCGTGCATGCTTCATTTCTACAGAGTTGCATAGAAATAGTGAGACGGGCGTTTCAATAAAAAGGGTTTATTGAACAATCTTATTTCTCATGCAAGAGATATGAACTGCTACAATCGTTAGACAGAATGCGAAGTATAATGCGTACAGCGCAAACAGTAATATAAAATAATACTGTAATAGCATTGTCTGTTGCTATGACATATATACAAATACATACATAAATAACACAGGCTAAAATACTCAACTGGTGCTTTTAAAATACGCCTACCCCAATGTACCTAACCTAGGTCTAGTACGAAAGAAGAAGTAGGTGCTGTCTTTAACTATAGTTTAGTTCTGCCAAGAAATGCCAAAGGTTTCTCTAGGTACTAATCAGCTCCATACCTTAGAATGAGAGATGTTGGTATCTCTTTCTCTGGACTCGATCACTCAACACCCCGCAAGGAGAGTCAGAAACACTGGAGCTGGATTCTCGGCAGGAGGAAGACAGCGTCTAGTCAGTGCGTCAGCTGGCGAGGTGACTTCCTTAGGTACTTGCTGTGGCAAGCTGCATCGTGCAAGTAGGTAGTCGAACTACACCGAACCACACCGTGCTTTGCCATAGTAAGTGAAGGTATATTTACACCTTGAAGGTGTTTAGGAATGCCAGCATTGATCTAAAGTCGGGCATATGAACGTCATGAATGAACCCCTTGAAGGACTGGGTTCTTTTGGACCCAGCGGTGCCAGGGCACAACACCTGAAACCTTCGTGGGTAACCTGCTCCGGCGTACAAGTCACAGAGACACGGGACACTTCCTTCGGCGTCAAAGAGTCAAGGTTTATTTACTGCAGGGAACACAGAAGTCACAGGAAGTACATCGAGTGTAGTTCGGGGAGACTGCTTCAAATTGTATCTGTGGATCGCTCCTTTTATACAGTTTTTACCCATAAGATAACATGATACACAATAGTTTACAACCCGGTTCCCACATTTAGCTCTCAGAGGGGTCGCTTTGGTCACTTTGAAACACATAAGGTCCGGAACATAAGTGCGGAAACATTTGGCGGTTCCCAACTGTAAAAACCCATCTTCCCACCATTAGCAAATTCCAATCAGCAATAAAGTAGATCGAAATAGGAACGAAGACAGGTGCAGAGGAAGACGGAGACAGTGGGGAGATCGGAAAGGGTGTAAAAGGGGAGGTATCGAGAAGCACGAGATACAGGCATCAAAGGGACGTGCCTAATGAGATGCACGGCTGAGACAATAAGTCCGTGCGGCAAGATGAGCCTCGAGCGGCGCCATCTGCCTTACAGCAGCAACCCCCTCGTCATAAAGACACTTTCAAAGAACATGTGTCTTCCGCAAATATCTTGGGAGTCCCAGGGTCGCGAAGCGGACAGCGTCCGTTCGCTGGCTACTTGAGGGCAAGAGACAAAATGGATGCCGTATCTAAGATGGAACCCGTGGGTACAGATGAGAAACCCACGTAACAAACGAACGGTTTAAGTTAGCACAGCGAAACTGCGCACACCTACTAAACTCGTCATTTGCGGTTCATAGATACCAGACTCGACCATATTCGTGCGAGTCGAAAACACCACTTACAATTGTCACGGAACCTCAGACGCTCCTTTTGCCCTCATGTAGGCAAGCACTAGTCGGAATCATATTCGATATTCATCAGACCACCAAGATGTCGTTGTAGCATAGCTCTGTCCAACCGAGTCCCCTTGGTAACAGATGGTTGTCTCATACACGTTGTAGCACAGAGGCCACATAAGGCAGGACCACACTGCACACAAAGGCAACACGTGAACAGGAACACTACCACAACCCCGATGATCGTCAGAATCTTCCAACCCCAAGTCGACACCAGGCCCCAAAACCAACCAAGTAGCGTCCAATCCCCTACATCCACGTGTATGGATTCGGAGATCTTATGCAACTTCGAGATGGCTTGATAGACAGTAGGAGCATTATCTGGAATGAAAATGCAGCAGCTCGAATGGATCACTTTACATACCCCACCGCGATCTGCTAAGACAACATCTAAAACCATACGGTTTTGTAATGTCATAAGTCTCTCCGCCTGAAGTTCTGTGGTGATATTACCAAGGGCACTGGCAGTAATATTAGCTGTCGATTCTACCACTCGAGTCAAATGTCTCAGGTTCCTACTATTAACCATAGGTCCCCAAAACGGGAGGAAACCCTTGAAAAAGTCTCCTGCCTCTTGACCGGCAGTATCCTCTTCGCTAATTACGCCTCGTACAACTCTAGTCTTATGATAATCGGCATCTACAGTGAACGTCGGAGGCAACAGATTTGCAACGAAACATGAGCCCATGAAGTCTGCGGGCAACCATGTGTATGCACGATCATGACAGATAAAGTATGTACCCTTGGCAGCCAGAAACACAGGGGACGGGGACATTGGCAGAACGTAACTTTCAGTGCAAGCACTTACTCCAAGTGAGGCTTGCGAACCACGACCCACAAGACAAAGATCACCAGTGTGGGGTACGACCCATATTGGAGACGAGCTTTTAAGCTGTTTTTCATTAGTGAACATACTATATTCCCCTCTACTTAGGACCCTATAGGCTTGTACCTCTTCTTTAGGGATAAGAAAAGGATCATGGATCTCGTCTTCCATATCCTCTATTGCCATCGATAGCAGCCTCTGATACGAGGTAGGACCAGAGTTGGGGGAACGTTGTTCTTGAGTGGGGTGGAAACCCAGTGCGCTTCGAAACATTGTTTGGAATGCTCGAGCTGACCCTTGGGAACTATACGGTAATACCAGATATGGAATTCCCTTACCCGTAGTATGTGGCATCAACCCACACACCCAACAATTAGTAGTGTTAACCACTAACTGATGCTGATGGAGGAGCTGGATAAAGGAATTGTTGCGGAATTCTACACGTCTAGCCTGTTCGTGTTCCGGTAGCATATGAAAGGAATGAGGAGAAGCAGTAGAAGTAAGGTTAGGGTAAGGAGTAGGAGTAGGGGTAGCAAGTAAGAAGTAAGACATAGTGTAATACACCCCACCCGCCAAAAATGCAGAAGCAGTCAAAAACAATACAAACAATTGGAACATAAAACATTTCGTACGACTGAGTTTCTGCAGCTTGACTCTATACGCCTGAGCTCCTTCCAAATCATTCAGCTTCGAAAATGCCATTTCCCTACGACCGTCCGCAACGTTTCTTGACGCACTTCGTTCTGTGCAGCAATAGTCAATCCCCAGGAGTTCCTAGGAACCGACGGCCTTTAACCTAGCGTCAAGACCTACTGTCCAGAAGGAAGTACGCGCGCGGCCCTACGGCCCTCAATACACAATAGGTATTTATATTAGCACAATTTTTCTCAGCTGTGGAAGGAAAAAGATACAAGGAAGAAGCTTGATATATATACAAAAACAATTTTCAATGATACGATTGTTCAAAATTGATCATGGGAAACGAGGATATTGCAGTTATCAATTTCAGCAAAGCAAGAAAATTTTTATTTGTCCTTAGTGTGAGATCGCAAAGAATATCGATGTTTCCCGGGACGTGTCTGCTCGTCGAACAAAGGATCTGTTGAAGAGACAGCGTCCTGCTGATCAGTTCGTTGATCTGGTCTTGAGTCTTTTGCTGACAAGTGTTCAACAGTGGCTTTCTGCTGCGCTGAGGGTTCTCCAACAAGCTGTGCGTCGCTAAAAGGTACAAACGCCGGCAATGTTTCTGTTTCTGTTGACGCAATGCCTTTCCTTACCCACGGGTCTGCCGACAAAGGAATAGGGACTCGCTTACAATGGGTAGCATGTACCCAATTTTTCCGCCCCTCAAGACGAACGGCAGTCCTCGTGGCCAGGAGCACCTGGTAAGGTCCGGTGAATCGGGGGTCCAGATTGTTTTTTCGTGAGAAGTTACGAGTAACCACCCAGTTCCCGGGCTGGAGCTGGTGGCCTGGACCCTCCGTCTGCGTCGGCAAGGCGTCGTAAACCTGTTGATGAATTAACCTCAGTTTAGCAGTCAAGTCATGTAAGTAATCAATCAACATCGGATACTCAAGATCAGAGAATATTCCTGGCCTAGGAACCCCCCACACATTCGCAGGACGGCCGAACACTATTTCATAGGGACTAAGCCCTATTCGGGAGTGTACAGTCGCCCTAGTTGACAGTAATGCTAGAGGCAAAGCATCAGGCCACGAAAGTCCAGTCGTAGCTTGAATCTTCGCTAGCTTTAGTTTAAGGGTGCCATTGTACCCTTCAACCAATCCAGCTGACTGGGGATGATTGGCGCTATGGAATTTCTGATTAATTCCAAGGCCCTTACACACACTCTTCATCACACTTCCAACAAACTCACTTCCGTTATCTGACCACACGACTCTAGGCATTCCATACCGAGGAAAGTATTCCTTCAGTAGGATTTTCGCAGTAGACAAAGCAGTATTGTCTTTGAGGGGATAGGCCTCGATCCATCGGGAGAATGCGCAAACCACAACCAAAACGTATTTCAGGTTATTGCATCGCTCCATATGGATGAAGTCCAATTGAATCACCTCAAAGGGATACGAAGGAGGAGCAAAACTGCCAGGGGGAGTTGGGGTTCCTTTGCCAGGATTGTACATTATACACACCATACAATTCTTCACCAAACGTTCAGCACACTTTGTAATTCCATCATTCTTCCACACATCAGCCAGCAACTTGCAAATACCTTTCGCGCTAATATGTGCTAACCCATGTGCCATTTGCACAACGGCCAGTACATACGCATCAGGCAACATCCATCTTTTCTGATCCGACAAATCAATCCAGCAACCATTCACATCCAACTTTCCCGTACTTTCTTTCCACTTCATCTTTTCAGTGTCGGTGGCTTCATTCTGAATTGCTTTCACACTCTCTATGGTATTTTCACACATACTTGATTCTGTAGGCCACCTAACCGAACTCGTCACATACATTCGAGTGCTAAGGTTCCGGGCAGTCTCCTTAGCAATCTCATCTGCAAACGCATTACCACGACCAACATCATCCGTCACTTTACGATGCGCACTACACTTAACAATTGCAACTTGAACAGGCAAAGTCAATGCATCCAAAAGATCGTTCACAAGCTGGCCATGCTGTATTTTCGTGCCATGCGACGTCAAGAAACCACGCTCTCGCCACAACCGTCCAAAACTATGCGCTACACCGAAAGCATACTGGCTATCGGTGTACACATTCACACGTTTACCTTTTGCTAATACACATGCTCTAGTGAGAGCAATCAGCTCTGCAGCTTGGGCAGAATTCTGATTCAGTCTCGCAGTCTCAACAACAGTATTCAATGTCACCACAGCATAGGCAGTAGTCACATCGCCATTCGGCAACTTAAAACATGACCCATCCACATACAGGGTGCCATGCGGGTCATCCAATGGGGTGTTTTTAAGGTCCACACGACCTTTTGTTTCCTCTTCTGTCCGTAAGTAACAGTCATGTTCTGCTACTTCATCTGACTCTGCACTAATTGGTAACAAAGTTGCCGGATTTAGGACATTACAACGTTTTATCTGAATGTGGCTTGCCAAGAGCGTCAATTCGTACCCAGACAACCTCGCACTCGTCAAGTGCTGAGTTTTCGTACGATTCAAAAGAGTATCGACTGCATGCGGAACCATCACCGTAAGCATATTATCCATGACCAATCCTGCTGATTGTCGGATGGAGACCGCAGCTGCCGCAGTTGCTCTCAAACAACTCGGCAATGCTCTAGCTACTGGGTCTAAGGTCGAGGAAAAATATGCACATGGACGTTGCTTACCACCAAAAGGTTGCGTTAAGACGCTCAAGGCACAACCTTCCCTCTCGTGAACATATAACGTGAACGGTTTGCTGTAATCAGGGGTACCTAACACAGGAGCCGAACACAATGAATCACGTAATTCAGAAAAACTTTTCTGACATTCTTCCGTCCATGGTAAAGGAGTTGAAACATCCTTGCACGTAAGAGCCACCAATGGTTTCGCTAGCAATGAAAAATTAGGAATCCACTGCCTGCAGTACGACGTGATACCTAGAAAGGCACGCACATCTCTTTGGGTTTGTGGCACAGCCATGCGCGCAATCGCTGCAATTCTCTCTGGGGTCAATCTCCTTCCCTCCTTTGACAATAAGTGACCTAGATAGGTTACTTCTTGACAACAATATTGGAGTTTAGAAGGTGACACCTTGTGATTTAACTCACAGAGATGTTGCAGCAACGACACTGTAGCAATTTTGCAAATGTCCTGAGTATCAGCAGCCACCAATAAGTCGTCGACGTATTGGATTAAAGCCGCGCCAACCGGCAACCTAAACGCATCTAGTTGACCCTTCAAAGCTTGACTGTAAATCGATGGACTTTCACAGTAGCCCTGAGGAGCGCGTTTGAAACGGAAGCTACGTCCACCAAGAGAGAAACCGAAAAGGTCCCTGCTCTCTTCGGCAATCGGGATGCTGAAAAACGCGTTTTTCAAATCAATCACCGAAAACCATGAAGCAGTAGCTGGAATCAGAGTCAGTAGCGCCGTGATGTCAGGCACAACAGGGAATTGAGGAACCACAATTTTATTTACCTCCCGTAAATCGATAACAAAACGATAAACAGGCGGTTTGGTAGGATCAGTACGTTTAAGAATGGGCAGTACAGGACTATTGCACACGTTTCCCCGAGTTTCTTCAATGACATCTTTCTCGATCAAATCATAGATGATCGCTAACAAAGCTCGTTCACCATCAAGGGAGATACGATATTGGGGAATACGTGGCAATCGCACATTAGATTTCAACTGAACAACATAAGGGGAGATATCAAGTAGGCCCACATCATTTGGACCCGTCGCCCACAAAGACGCAGGAAGAGAATCCAATTCCGGTGGAAGCTTATCGAGAGACAAGTACATGGGAGAGACTACTCTCTCTCCTAACGTAAGCTTTACACCCGCAGGAGAACAATACAAAGTTGCATACAAGCGTTTAAGCAAATCCAGACCCAAAAGATTTTCGCCACAACCAGTGGTCAAAATCAATGGAGCTTCAAGCTCACGAGGCCCAATTTTAAGGGGCAAAGGGCGCGAAACTGGATTGCTAACGGGGGCGCCAGAGAATCCAACGGAAACATTTGTTAAGCCAGACAAAGGTGCGCCAGGGAGTTTCGAATGCATGATAGAACTTTTCGCTGCACCAGTGTCCAACAGAAAAGGCTCAACGACGCCCGATGTAGCAACTGCGACGTAAGGCCCTCTCTGATCAACCGGAACTGATACCACTCCCTCTCCTTGTCTTTGGCTGTCCTAGTAATTACTATCGTCAGTTCCCTGATCGACGTAATAATCGTCTACATTGTACTGCGCAGATCGTCCTTGTGATGATCCACGTTGATCGAAACAGTTATTAGAATTTGATGAATGGTCAGAGCGATCATTCTGAGCACCACGACCTCTACCACGTGATGCGTGCTGTGCACCACCACGGCCTCCTCTAGACGAATTACCACCACTACGGTCATTTAAAGCAGGACAATTGAATTTAATGTGTCCCTCCTGTCTACAATAAGCACATTGATTGTACCCTAATGAAGATCTTTGGAAAGAGGAATCATTACGCGGCTGCGATCGATTCGATTGTGACTGTGATCTATTCTGCTGAGGCGCATTCTGATTAGAACGCGGCGGATATGCTTGTTGTAACAACACTTTAGTTTTTAGTTCTTTCGTTTTTTTATCGGCACGGTCATTTTCCTCTTTTTCTCTATTTTCGTAATATTGTGCCGTAGCCAATATCTGAGCTGAGATAGAAACGGCCCACGCACTTTCTGAATTCCTCAATTTATTGCTCAAATCGGGCAATAAGTTTGACACAAATTTATCCACAAACAACCTCTGTCCACCCTCAGTACCCATATCCTGTCCACTATGATCAACGAATGCTTCCTCGAACCTCGTAAAGAAGTCCGAGACACTCTCATCTTTCTTTTGCTTACAGGCTGACAACTTATCCCAATTTACCCTCATAGCTGGCATAAGCGTTTTCATTAATGTAATGATTCGCTGAGGAAGCTCAGCAATCAACTGATCGGGTTTAGCAGCAGCCACTTGTCCAGCGTCTGCCGCTGTAATGGCATTCCAATCACCACCTAATTCATTTGCGTGATCTTGGTGACGAATCTTAGCCCATACCGGTTGCGGTACGATATTACCAAACAACATGTCGATATCGGCAAGATTCATTATCGTAGCATCTACGAGCTGCGATAATTCCTTGTAATACCCTGCAGGATTTTTGCGAGGATCGGGCAAAGTTTGTTTCACCTGAAGCACTTCCGATCTTTTCCATGGGAGGTGTATCCATACTCTCTGGAAATGTGCCGGAACTGGCTGGGCACCAGTATTATCAAGTGGTATCCAAACTGGCGGAACTTCACGCATAGGATATTGGCCAGACTCATCTTGTTTTTCAATGTCCTCAACAAACAATGCATGAGGAATAGGAGCGGGACGAAGAGATAGCAACTGCTCAACAGCACGTCGGACATTAGTGTCGACTATCAGTCCAGTTGCGAACTGAAGCCGAAGTTCAGACAGGGCGGACAGCACCTCGTCAGGCGCATTAACCACTATCTGATCATGTAAGAACTTGCACATTTCATCAAACACATATCTCTGAGTTGGTATGTTGAATTGATCAAACGTTTCGAGGACAACACGAGGTGGATTTCTAACAGGGTTTATCATCCAACCCATCGCCATATTGTATAGCGCAATACGTTCTCTATTACCAGGAAGCTGGCTACGTCTCTGAGGACCATCAGAACCAGCAGACCCAAAAACAGGTCCGAGCGACTGGAAGAAGTTTGTCGCAGCGGGAGAATTACGATTACGAGTAGAGGGAGAAGAGTAAGACACAGGACTAACAAGAGAAGGAGTAGAGACATTAGCAACAACAGGGGTTAACAACACAGGAGCAGTAGCGGGAACAGGAGTATGCGGAAGCGGAGGAGCAGTAGGAATAGGAACAGGCAAAGGAGCAGGAACAGGCGGAAGAGACGGGGTGCATGTTGAGGAACTGGTGGAGGAATAACAGGTGGAAGAACAGGTACGGCAGGAACCACAGGAGCTGCGGTACCCTGTACGTACGGAGGTGGCGACTTCATAAGATAGGACATTAAAGAATCCTCAACTGCCTCTTCCTTCTTATCCGACTCCGTAGGCAAAGCAGGATAGCATTTATCTATGGACATACGTTGTAGTCTCTCAAACACTTCCTTATCCTTATCCTCCTTATCACGCTGAAACTGCTCAGCTTTCTTCACTATGGTAGCAACAGTATCTCGCTGACTACGTTTATTTTGTCTGATCTCTTTCTGTCGGGCTTCTTTGTGCCAGAACCGAAAGGCATCAAACATGGCCGGCCTAGATTTGCGTTCGAACAATTTTATTTCCAAATTATCTAAGATCGACGCTTCGAAACTACCGTGAGGTGGCCAACGAAGATCGCCGTCTTTCTTTGTATATTTTATCCAATAATCGTTAAAAGCAATCGGGCCTAGCCCATGTTTGCTATATAGGTCATAAGTAGGAGTTCCAACCGGAGGTATCGGACACGAGTCCTCCAGCAGGGAATCCGCACCACAAGGTCTACAACAACTGAACAAAGTACTGCGACCAGGCATCTTGCACACTAGCCGAGTTTCACAAACTTCAAGGGTTACGGGAGTTCGGGATTTACCAAGTCCCAGCAAAGAACTAAACCCTCGGTCTTTGGCGGCTGCAGTCGTCAAACAAATACAACAACAAAGTACGCTAGCAAAGTGTCACCGACAAAAACACTCACACAGCGTGCACAACAAAAACACCCGCTAAAGTGTTTACAACAAAGACACTCGCTAAAGTGTCTACAACCAAGAACTCTGGGAGCGACCCACAAATACTTAACTCAAAGATCAATGGCGTCCTCAGGAAGGCCCGTCAATCGTCTCGCTATACCAAGGTCTACGCCAGGCGCCAAAACAGGTCTACAGTCAGGGCAGCAGTCCGTCGCAGCCGTTAGGAGGCGGGAATCTTCGCGGGAAAAGTCTTCGGGCCACTTATTTCGACAACAGGATCGATGAAGCGGGGTGCACCTTCCCTCGGAGATTTCACACGAAGTTCCTCACGATCGTCGGGCTTGGACCGGTACCACTGATGCAGCCCCACGTTGGGCGCCAACTGAAGGACTGGGTTCTTTTGGACCCAGCGGTGCCAGGGCACAACACCTGAAACCTTCGTGGGTAACCTGCTCCGGCGTACAAGTCACAGAGACACGGGACACTTCCTTCGGCGTCAAAGAGTCAAGGTTTATTTACTGCAGGGAACACAGAAGTCACAGGAAGTACATCGAGTGTAGTTCGGGGAGACTGCTTCAAATTGTATCTGTGGATCGCTCCTTTTATACAGTTTTTACCCATAAGATAACATGATACACAATAGTTTACAACCCGGTTCCCACATTTAGCTCTCAGAGGGGTCGCTTTGGTCACTTTGAAACACATAAGGTCCGGAACATAAGTGCGGAAACATTTGGCGGTTCCCAACTGTAAAAACCCATCTTCCCACCATTAGCAAATTCCAATCAGCAATAAAGTAGATCGAAATAGGAACGAAGACAGGTGCAGAGGAAGACGGAGACAGTGGGGAGATCGGAAAGGGTGTAAAAGGGGAGGTATCGAGAAGCACGAGATACAGGCATCAAAGGGACGTGCCTAATGAGATGCACGGCTGAGACAATAAGTCCGTGCGGCAAGATGAGCCTCGAGCGGCGCCATCTGCCTTACAGCAGCAACCCCCTCGTCATAAAGACACTTTCAAAGAACATGTGTCTTCCGCAAATATCTTGGGAGTCCCAGGGTCGCGAAGCGGACAGCGTCCGTTCGCTGGCTACTTGAGGGCAAGAGACAAAATGGATGCCGTATCTAAGATGGAACCCGTGGGTACAGATGAGAAACCCACGTAACAAACGAACGGTTTAAGTTAGCACAGCGAAACTGCGCACACTTACTAAACTCGTCATTTGCGGTTCATAGATACCAGACTCGACCATATTCGTGCGAGTCGAAAACACCACTTACAATTGTCACGGAACCTCACCCTAAGGAATAGATGTTCGTGCATAATAAATGAGTTCTTGGAGAAATTAATACCTAAGTAAGGGGAAATCCCTAACGGCTTAAGAGTCTGGTTTTCTTAGAACTTGTGACGTAGAAGAACGGATGGAAGTAGCCATGCCTGTATTTGGGTAGCATGGGCTATGCCTAAGTAAGGACTGGATATATATACCTATGTAAGGTCAATGTGAAATGTACCTACATAAGGGCATGAATTGGGAAATGCATGCGGAATCTAAATCGACATACAACACTGGAGAAGAGAAGACAGAAGATTAGAACCAAGTCCTAGGAAGACGTAGAGATAGCAGTCAACCTAAGAAATAACAGACTATTTTGGGAGGTTGTAAATTGGTCTTTGTTTACAGACAACCCCCTCAATGGCATTGAGAGCCATATCCTTGAACAGGATTAGTTTAACCACTT